>NC_090646.1:660722502-660742502 GCF_040937935.1 Hyperolius riggenbachi
ACCGTAGGATGCCTAAACTTCTGTGATGCCCAATATTTTCGTGTACAGTGGTTAAAGAAATGGTTATCGGGAGGTTTGCGTCAGGTATGGTTAGGGTTAGGCATTGGTGGGTGGGTCAGTTAGGCATCAGTTGGGGATCAGTTAGAGTTAGACATTGATGGGAGGGTCGGTTAGGGTTAGGCATTGGTGGGCGGGTCGGTTAGGGTTGGGCATCGGTGGGGAGGTCGGCTTGGGCTAGGCATCGGTGGGCTGGTCGGTTAGACATCAATCAGGGGTCAGTTAGGGTTAGGGGTTGGTGGGGGGTCGGTTAGGGTTAGGCATCAGTTGGGGGTCAGTTAGGTTTTGACATTGGTGGGAGCTTCAGCTAGGGTTAGGCATCTGTGGGCAGGTTAGTTAGGCAGCAGTTGGGGGTCAGTTAGGGTTAGACATTGGTGGGAGGGTCAGTTACGGTTAGGCATCGGTGGGCTGGTCAGTTAGGCATCAGTTGGGGATCAGTTAGGGTTAGACATTGGTGGGAGGGTCAGTTAGGGTTAGGCATCAGTGGGCGGGTCAGTTAGGGTTAGGCATCAGTGGGCGGGTCAGTTAGGGTTAGGCATCGGTGGGAGGATCGGTTAGGCATTGCTCGGGGGTCAGTTAGGGTTAGGCGTTGGGGGGGGGGGGGGGGGTCGGTTAGGGTTAGGCAGCAGCAGAAGGAGGACTTATGTGAGAATAGCAAATTTTACTGATCTTTTACAATCAGAATTGCCACTGCCCAATAGTACAATAACTGTAATTTGTCACCCAAAGGACTGTGTGCTGATGGGCTGTATGGTCCTGGTAATGGATGCACACCATACACTGCACCTTATCTCTGCAGGGGCTGCTATGTCAGATGAGGGCGTCTTGCTGCAGAGCTGTTGTGTCTGCCTGCCTTGGCTTTGTATGTTGGCTGCAGCACTGCTACACCTTGCATGTGTTATTAAAGAGGACCTGTTGCTTTAAAGTGGACCTGAACTCTTGCATAGGACACAAGGAAAACAGAGAAAAATGCACCCTGTGTGTTTTAGAGAGAAGAGACTGTCTAATTCCCCCTCATCTGTAAGTAATCACAATGCCCTGGCAGTCCTGCTGATCTATTTAGCTGCAGTAGTGTCTGAATAACACCAGAAACAAGCATGTAGCTAATGATGATGTCAGGAACACCTGATCTGCTGCATGCTTGTTCAGGGTCTATAGCTAAAAGTATTCGAGGCAGAGGATCAGCAGGACTGCCAGGCAATGTGCATTGTTTTAAAGAAAATAAATATGGCAGCCTCCATATACCTCTCACTTCAGGTGTCCTTTAACCACTTGAGGACCCACCCTTTACCCCCCCTTAAGGACCAGCGCTGTTTGTTTGGATCTGTGCTGGGTGGGCTCTGCAGCCCCCAGCACAGATCAGAGGGCACACAGAGCGATCAGATCGCCCCCCTTTTTTTCCCCCTATGGGGATGATGTGCAGGGGGGGTCTGATCGCTCCTACCTGCAGGCATGTTGCGGGGGGGGGCACCTCAAAGCCCCCCCCCGCGGCGACATTCTCCCCCCTCCCTCTCCTACCTGCTCCCCCGGGAGATCTGGGCTGCACAGGACGCTATCCGTCCTGTGCAGCCAGTGACAGGACGTCCCCTGTCACATGGCGGCGATCCCCGGCCGCTGATTGGCCGGGGATCGCCGATCTGCCTTACGGCGCTGCTGCGCAGCAGCGCCGTACAATGTAAACAAAGCGGATTATTTCCGCTTGTGTTTACATTTAGCCTGCGAGCCGCCATCGGCGGCCCGCAGGCTATTCACGGAGCCCCCCGCCGTGAATTGACAGGAAGCAGCCGCTCGCACGAGCGGCTGCTTCCTGATTAATCAGCCTGCAGCTGGCGACGCAGTACTGCGTCGCTGGTCCAGCAGCTGCCACTTTGCCGACGCACGGTATAAGCGTGCGGTCGGCAAGTGGTTAAAGGTTAAGCTGTTGCTTACAGCAAAGAGGAAGTTTTGAGTCTGCTTTTCCAAAGTACAACATAGACTGCACCACCTGAGCTGTGCCAATAGAGGTCCCATCTCACTATATTGTATATACAGTACATGTGTGGTACAGAAACATCCCTCATGAAATGCCATACCATAAGATCTATAGAAACATGTCAAACAACCTTTATTATATAAGAATAAGAAACACTCAAAAGGATAAAAACTGTGTATGGGTGTATGTCCCAGCATTCAATTCTGCATAATAAGCATCCTAGGCTGTGGCATGGGGGTGGGTGGGGGGCTACATACCAATATGCAGCAATATTTAGTGTTTCTGATGTTGGCATGAAAGTGGCTATTCTGAGTAATTTACCACATTCTACTGTAGGTCACTACAGGCGTACATTTGTAATCGCCACCTGGGGAGACTTGGGCGCAGGATACAGCCGGTATATGGCTTATCCTGCTGCTGCACAAGTCCTGGTGGCGTTAATTACTATTCCCCTCCAGGTCCATGTGGATAGTGGGGAATGAGGTAATTCAGCTTCCAGCTATTGTTCTCGGCCGAATTACAGTGTTTTAAAATGTAACTTCTGCTCCGTCTTCTGATGGCGCCGAAGTTACTCAGTGTGCTCTCAAATCTCCTGCGCTGTGAGTACAGCGCTCGCACTACAGGGCCTCTTTAATAACAGTTTATACATTCACTAGTTTGTTTTTTATTTTATGATAAGGTCTGCAGCAGGTCCTCTTTACCTTTCTTGCATGCTGTTTATTTTCGGATAACGTCTGCTCTGTGTGGCTCTCCTTTCTCCTGCATCTGTATGTGGAGTCACACTGTGTGTCCTGGATTCTTGCATTATTTTGTTTGACCTTTTTTTTAATAGCTTGCTGATTAGCATTGAAGTTGCTGGAACTTGGGGAGGATCCTGGGATTCGATTGATCAGGTGATAGATTTGCGATGCTCTCATTAGCTGTGATCATTTCCTGCTTTAGCCTACCGAGCAAACAGAAATGACACGTGAATGTGACCAGCAAACGGAAGCCTTTCAAATCTGTCACCTGATCATACTGATCAGGTGCTTCTCCTTCAGCTCACTGACTGTCTTCAGAGGAGCTTACAATCTAATCCTACCATAGTCATAGTCTAATGTCCTACCATATTATTATTATGTATTTATATAGCACAGACATCTCCTGCAGCACTTTACAGAGTACATAGTCATGTCACTGACTGTCCTCAGAGGAACTCAGTCTAATCCTACCATAGTCATAGTCTAATGTCCTACCATATTATTGTTATGTATTTATATGGCACTGACATCTCCTGCAGCACTATACAGAGTGCATGGTCATGTCACTGACTGTCCTCAGATGAACTCACAGTCTAATCCTACCATAGTCATAGTCTAATGTCCTACCATATTATTATTATGTATTTATATAGCACAGACATCTCCTGCAGCACTTTACAGAGTACATAGTCATGTCACTGACTGTCCTCAGAGGAACTCAGTCTAATCCTACCATAGTCATAGTTTAATGTCCTACCATATTATTATTACGGTATGTATTTATATAGCACTGACACCTTCTGCAGCACTTTACAGATTACATAGTCATGTCACTGACTGTCCTCAGAGGAGCTCACAATCTAATCCTGCCACAGTCAGTCTAATGTCCTACCATATTACTATTATTATGTATTTATATAGCATAGACCTCTCCTGCAGCACATTACAGAGTACATAGTCATGTCACTGACTGTCCTCAGAAGAGTTCACACTCTAATCTAGGGTCCCCAAACTTTTTCGGTCAAGGGCCGGGCCAACATACTTCAGACTGCTGGGGGATCGGAGTATACATAAGATGATGTAGAAAAACATTACATTGTACCTAGATATTGTAGACCGCTTCTATTAACATGTGCAGCCCTAATGTCCCCATTTAACCAGACCATTTTAACATGTGCAGATAGTATGCCCCCCAACTCAGCAAGTGCAGACATAGTGACCCTAACATAGCACAGTCACATGTGAGACATAATGTCATCCAATGGCCTGCAGCAGAAGTCTTTGCGGGCCAGACAAAGAAGCATACCCAGGTGACAACCTGCCGTCCAATTGGAAGCCAGTGAATGACTTCGTTCTGCCTTCTATGTGAAAAGGTGGTGATAGCACTGCTATTCTATATGTGGGCTGCCAATATTAAAGATGCAGTGGTCTGCATCTATAAGTAATACATTTTGAGAGTGGGGGGGGGGGGCGGTAAAAAAAAGCTTCAGGGGGCCGTATTCGGCCCGCAGGCCTTAGTTTGAGGACCACTGATCTAATCCCTACCATAGTCATAGCCTAATGTCCTACCATATAATTATTATTATGTACTAGCTGATGACCTGGCGTTGCCCGGGTATGTATTTGGCTGGTGTTGGCTCCGCCCACTTCTAACCCTAACATACAATGACTCAATGACCTAGTTTGTGAGCTTTGTGGTCTTTGGCATCAATAATTAGCATTGAAATGAAACCAATCTGATTGGCTGTGGCTCCACCCCCTTTTCTGAATTTGAATCCGTCACCCAATAACCAACTGTACCAGGTTTGAGGCTGGTGCCATTAACAGTGCAAGAATGGCAGCAATTAGATATTCAATAGGTGAATTTTGATTGGCTGATGTAGGCTCCACCCACTTTTCTGAATATTAATCCCAGTCACCCAGTGACCAATTGCAAAGTTTGAGAACCCTACCGTTAACAGTGTAAGAATGGCTGCAGTTTACATTTTCCCAGGGAAATTTGTATTGGTCTCAGCCCACTTTTTGGTTATGAGGATAAAAAGTATCCTATATGTTATTCCAGGTAATGTACTATGTGTGTGCCAAATTTCATTCAAATCTGTTCAGCCATTGTTGCGTGATCGAGTAACAAACATCCAAATGTTCCCATTTATAATATTAGTGAGATTTATTTAGCACTGACATCTTCTGCAGCACTTTACAGAGTACATAGTCATGTCACTGACTGTCCTCAGAGGAGCCCACAATCTAATCCTACCATAGTCATAGTCTAGTGTCCGACCATATTACGTATATGTATTTATATAGCACTGACATCTTCTGCAGCAGCCCAGTCAGAACTTCTTGGGGTAACCAATTAACCTATTCAAGAAAACGCAGGCAAAAATGGGGAGAACATAAAATATCCATGTATATAGTGTCCAGGCCTGTGGAACCCAGGACTCTGCTGAGTGGTGTGAGTGATAGCTCCCGTGCCACCATGCTGTCTCATTGACCATTTCTACTCAGGGAATGAGGAGAAGAACTTGCGGAGGAGAACCCAATTGAGGTTATCAAGGGCCTGGTCAATTCCGGCAGCAAAATGGAATGTGTGGGAGAGATCCGTGGTGAGCGAGCATGACAAGAGCTTGTAGTGCTTTCAGCCTCTGCCTTTAATATTTCCTGAATCACTGACACAGAACTTTTATGCAGGTCAGGGTTTGACTCAAACTATTGAAAGGAAATGTGAAGCGAGAAAAAAGCTCACCTATTTAGAGGAAAGGCTCTTGATTCCAAAGAATCTTCCCGTTCCTCTCCTTGTCCTTCCAGTGCTGTCCCCTGTGAAGTTATTTGCAGCCGGGCTGTGGAGTTAGAGCAAGTTGGATGATTTTTATACCGACTCCACGGCCCTGGTAAGTATTAGACTAATGAGTCGGAGTAATTTTGGGTACCTGGAGCCAGAGTTGGTGGTTTCATAAACTGAGGAGTTGGAGATGAATGATTTTTGGACCGACTCCACAGCCCTTATTTGCAAGTTGAATTAGTCTTTGTCCCTCCTCTGGCAGCCTTCAGAGGTACTTGTGTCCCCAAGTTCTTCCAATGATGAGCAGATCTGTACTGCACACGTGCGAGTCCTGGCTTACGCATGTGCAGTATGGATGCAACCGGGGAAATGCGAGTGCTTCTGAAGGGTCCTTAAAGAGAACCAGAGATGAAGCAACCTCATGTATTTTACTTTATAAATCAGTGGGAACATGACAGTAAACACCTAATCTGCTCTTTGTTACATTGTTCTCTGTTTAATTTGCCTGTTATCACCTCTAAGATAAGAATCCCGACTAAGCAGTCGGTCTGGCTTTGCTACAGAATAATTATAGCTGAGACTGTGTTCTTTGCTGTCTTCAAGTCCAAGCCTGCCCCCTGCTGGCTTTGCTCAGGAATCATTATAGCTGAGTCATTATAGCAAAGCCAGAATCAATGCTCAGTCCGGGATTCTTATCTCAGCTAGATAACAGACACTTTTAGCAGTGAGGATGGAACAGAGAGCATGGTAAATGTTTTCTCTAATGTTCCCACTGATTTCTATGGTAAAATACACAAGGGTGCTTCGTCTCTGGTTCACTTTAAGGTGTAGAAATTCAATGGGGACGTCTGTGGACTGAGGACACAGAGAGAGGCCCAGCAAGGAAGACTCTATGGTATCCAGAGTTTTCTCTTCATAGTTGAGGATCTACGTTTTTAGTTTTTTGGTTTTTTTTTTTTCCTCGCTTCACATTTCCTTGAAGTAAAACAAAAAAACTGCACCACAGTTGATCAGCCGAAATATTTTATAAGTCAGTATAGATGGCAGCCTCCATATTCCTGTCAGCTCTCAGTCTCTCTCTCCACAAAATGAGCGTTTTTGTACACAATGCTGTTGGTTTTTAGAGACTATAAAACTAACCTAAAATACTGGACAAGTCAAGAAAATGTCCCCATCGTTTTTCATGGATGGCTGGTAAAATGTTGTGTAGTTTCTCTTCTAGCTCTAGTTTCAGACGTCTTCATTGCCTCTTCTAGGCCTGGGTTGAGTATTATGCAGGTTTGGGAAGCTGTCAGGTCCCCCTGTACTTTGGTCTGATCTCTGCTGTTCCTCTTGAAGGTTCCCTCAGGAGCTGAGCGTGGGGAAGGTCAGTGCCGAGGTGATGTGGAACCTCTTCTCACAAGACATGAAGTACGCTATGGAAGGTAGGAGGACAACCTTTGGTGTTGTGTTCTCAGAACTATGCATCTGGCGGGGTCAGCCTGCTTTTGCACTGAACTCACGGAGCACTTTATGAAGTACACCTGCTTATGTCTGGTAAATGTAATGCATAAAATGCAGGGCAGGGGAAAACATGTGATATCACTGGTTTTGACTGGCATTAAAGCAAACCTGTTAGGTTTGTTGGACAAAAAGTTAGATTACCTCAGTAGAGGAAAGCATCTGAATCCTCCAGAAGCTTCCCCTGTCCTCCTCCATCAAGGCTCTTCCAGCGCTGAGATCCCTGAAGTGTGACCACATGGACCCGCTCAAGCTCGTTGATGGTCTATCGTGAGACGAAGCACTGGAACCGCCCAGTAGAGGACAACAGGTGAAGCTTCTTGATTATCCAGAAGCTTTCCTCTATTCGGGTGAGTAACCATTTGGTGCACTTTTATTTAAGTACAGGTATCCTTTAAAGGTGCCATCCAGATTGGTTGGAGGGTTTCTTCTAATAATATTCTTGGATTCTCATGCATGACAGCCTCTTGAGTTTAGTCAGAATAGTTCAGAGTAAATAGGTAATGCAGCGAACAGTTATTCTGTATATGCAAATGCCTCGATAAGAGTTCAGAGGAGAATTAGACACAGGAGAGGAGAATCAGACACAATATTATTATTATTTATTGTATTTACAAAGCGCCAACATATTACGCAGCGCTGAACATTAATTTAGGTTACAGACAATATTTATGGTGACAGCAATATGACAATACAGGAATACAAGAAAACCAGATCACACAGCACAGTATTAGTACAAGGTAATGCTTAGTCACTGCAGGGGAGCATGGAGATCACACAGCACAGTATGAGTACAAGGTAATGCTTAGTCACTGGATGGGAGCATGGAGATCACACAGCACAGTATGAGTACAAGGTAATGCTTAGTCACTGGATGGAGCATGGAGATCACACAGCACAGTATGAGTACAAGGTAATGCTTAGTCACTGGATGGGAGCATGGAGATCACACAGCACAGTATGAGTACAAGGTAATGCTTAGTCACTGGATGGAGCATGGAGATCACACAGCACAGTATGAGTACAAGGTAATGCTTAGTCACTGGATGGGAGCATGGAGATCACACAGCACAGTATGAGTACAAGGTAATGCTTAGTCACTGGATGGGAGCATGGAGATCACACAGCACAGTATGAGTACAAGGTAATGCTTAGTCACTGGATGGAGCATGGAGATCACACAGCACAGTATGAGTACCAGGTAATGCTTAGTCAGTCACTGGATGGAGCATGGAGATTAGGCAAGTTAGGTTCACTCAGAAGCATAGAATGGGTGCACAGTAATGGACGTGCATGATCAGGTAGGACACAAAAGGAGGAGGACAATGCCCAAAGGCTTACAATCTAGAGGGAGAGATAGGGACACGAGAGGTAGGGGACCAGAGTTCAGCTGTGGCACATCGGCCCATATGCAGTTAACTTTTTCTCCCTAGCTTACTCCTAGAATATAAGCTTTTCAACTTTTTAAAAAATAACTTTTCATTATTTTGCCATTGAAAAAGTAGAAAAAAGGTGAAAAAAAAGCTATCAAACTTATTTTCAGTATTTGTTTGCTTGCTGGTGGCTCAAAAGGCATTGAGCAGGTGTGAAGTTATCACCTCGGAGAAAACACAGGAGAAAAAGTTAGTTGCATATCAGCCATCATGTCCCACCACGTCGGGTTCCTCTCCTGGCAACCAAGGACAGAAAGCTGAGGTAACCAAAAACTGGACAGCTGAAGACTGGAAAGACGTAGCGTGGTCTGAAGAACCTGGTGACCTGCTGATGCTCACATATGGTTGGGTCAGGATAGGGTGACAACAACGTGAATGCATGGACCCAACATACGTGCCAGCAGCCCAGGCTGGGGTTGGTTTGGGATGTGGTAGGACAGGAGGTTTGTAGCATGAATGTGCATCTCCCTAATCTGCAGAAATTGTACAATACAATCGTCATCATAGAGCTGCATGTGAAAGTAATGTTTCAAACATTAGCACAGGTGTATAATATCTATGTGCCTCTCCAATGCCTCTGTCTTCTCTCCTTCTGGCCTTTCCACAGGAACTCATTGTTTAGCCATCTGTCGATTGTTTTGTGTCCTTTCTAGATAAACACAGTGCCTTAAACTGACTAAATGATGAATATTAAGCTGTTGTGTTTTATATGCATGTCACAGACCTTGATAGGCTTGAAATATACAAGTAGAGAATGTTGGGAATGTTACTGTCATGTGCTGATCTGTGACTGGCAGCTGAATCTTCAAGGTGTGCTGTAATTATGAGCATCCTATGATGCAGCATTGCACATCTAATTGCTTTTCTGTACAGTCCGAGGGAGGAGTGTTGTGGTGACATCATCATACTGTGCTCAGCTGTAAAACCTTGAAAGGGGTGTGTCCTAGACCAGGCTTGAGCTGCTTACCAGTCCTGCAGAAGAGCGTGGTCTTGTGATTGATTGGAACACCTGCAGACAAAGCGGTTTCGGCATTATGTTAATACGAAACCCTTTAAGACAGAAAGGTAAAATAATATTGTCTGGAGTTGTACTTTAAGGTTACAAAAATCTAGAAGTGTGGTAGATATGTGAGCAGCTTGCCAGAAAAAAGACACTGCAAGAGTCATCCAGTACCATCCAGCTTCTTGGTATACGCCAAGGAGGAAATGCATAAATCCGATTTCACACAAATCACACGGGTAGCTTGTAAGGTTGCTGTCTGGTGAATTTAGGTTTTTACAGATTACCATCCTGTTATTTCAGAAAGAGCAATTTCAAGCGACTCTAAATTATGAAACCGCCGTTAAAAAGTTTCAGCTGTTTTTAAAGTTGAATTATACAGGAGGCTTCCCCACAGTTTTTTTATGGAGTGATTACTCCATAAAAAAACTGTGGGAAGCCTCCTGTATAATTCAACTTTAAAAACAGCTGAAACTTATTTAGTGTGTCTCAAACTTTGCGTGAGTAGCCAGACTATCAGAGGCGTAGCTAGGGGAGGGCAAGAAGGGAAACATATGTCCCTGGGTGCAGCATTGTGAGGGCATTCAGCACGGCCGCCACAACCCCACGTATGTGAGAGGCAGCTCGCCGGCCGCACAAAGTGCCCCCGCTTCTCTCCCTGACTCCCTCTGCAGACGGCAGATGAGTGCAGATGTGTAAAAGTAGCAGCAGAAGACTCGCCAGCTATGACATTGCTCCCGTACGTGTACAAGGGTGGCCGCGCTGCAGAGACGCAGGAAAGTTCGCTTCTGTGTAGTAACTCAGAGACACTTAGTGGAAAAAAAATGAAGGAAGATCTCTCTAGCGGGGTCACTGACTGTATTAAAAACTGCCGAAGGTTACAACCCCCCTCATGATATTCAATAGTAAAGTAAAACATTGTCCTTGGGATGGACTTTAAATCGCAGTACCGGTTTATTTGTCCTTGGTCTATAGGGATTGCCCATACATAACTTGATTTTCTCTATCGATATCTGGCTGATTCGGTCATCATAAACAAATCTGGCAGATACTGATGCTGTAACATGGCCATGTAATCGTTTCACTCGATTTGGGGCCAAAACCGTTTGAAAGGATCGATTGGGCATGCTGGGAAATTTAGGTGGCAAGGGGTCAATCAGGTGTGCCGGTGATAAGAGCATTCGATTTACCCGGTTGGGCAAATAGACCCCCAGCCAGTGTTCCTCCAAGTGTATGAGGGGTGCAGGCTCACCTGTCACGCCGCCGTGGATCCTCGCCTCCTGCGGTGTCCAACGTCTTTTTGGATTGCCACCAAAAGCCGTACCACGTGACACCGCCATATCTAGTGACGTCACTATAGTTGCTGGTGCCACATGGTACAGACACTTGCGATGACAATTCAAGAAGACGCCGAAAAAGGCGCTGATTCCTGCCAATGTCACGGGTCATCCTTCCCTACTCGCCATGAGCACGGGGGGGGGGGCAAATACACCGAGGGGAGGAGGAGGCAGCACGGCAGGTGGCACCAGGATGATTTCCAGTAGACTCCATGCTGAAATCTATTGGAAGTCTGTCTGCGGTGTGTGGGCGAGCAATATATCCTGCTCTGATCAGATTCGATGGTTGATCTGTTGGGAGATTGACGGTTGTATGGCCCTCTTAAAGGACCACCACTACAGTGAAAAAGTAAGCAGTTAAAATCTGACAGAACTGACAGGTTTTGGACTAGTCAATTTCCTCAAGGGGATTCTCATGGCTTTCTTTGTTTTCAGAAGCATTTTCTGAACGTCAGTTAATCTGAGAAAAATAGTTAGATACCAGCCAGCCTCCCTGCTCACTTGCACACTATTTTGGAAGTTATACATAGCAACTGTCATTCAGGAAATAGTTTTGAAAACAAAGAAAACCCTGAGAATCCCCGTTGAGGAGATTGACTAGTCCAAAACCTGTGGGTTTTTTCAGATTTTAACTGCTTCCTTTTTACGGTGTAGTCGTCCTTTGAAGAGAACCTAAAGCGAGAAGTATATGGAGGCTGCCGTATTTATTTCCATTTAAACAATACCAGTTGCCTGGCAGTCCTGCTGGTCTATTTGGCTGCAGCAGTGCCTGAATCACACCAGAAACAAGCATGCAGCTAATCTTGTCAGATCTGACTTTAAAGTCTGAAACCTCTGATCTGCTGCATGCTTGTTCAGGGGCTATGGCTAACTGTATTAGAGGCAGAGGATCAGCAGGGCTGACAGGCAACTGGTATTGTTTAAAAGGAAATAAATATGACAGCCTCCATATCCCTCTCACTTCAGTTGTCCTTTAAAGGGACCCTGAACAGTTAATAAAAATAAAATTGGGGCTTCCTCCAGCCCCCCGGCGTCCTCCTGGCTCCTCTCCCGGTCCCGCAGGTGGCTCAGTTACCGGCGACTTTCGGATTGAAGGTTGGGAGTACTCTTCCTGGATGGGGCGCTCCGTGTCATCACGCCAGTCGCTACGCATCATCGTGCCGGACAGCGTGACATTCCGGCGCATGCATGTTGCAGAGTTACAAAACGGCGCATGCGCAGGACAGCGATGATGCGGAGCGGCCGGTGTGTTGACGCGGAGCGTCCTGTCCAGGAAGAGTACTTGCGATCTTCAGCCAGAAAGTTGCCGGTAAGGGAGCCGCCAGCGGGACCTGGAGAGGAGCCAGGACGACGCCGGGGGACCTCGTGGCCTACGGTGAGGTAAGTACCCATTTTCATTTTTATTAACTGTTCAGGGTCTCTTTAAGACCTCACCATCACAGCAGTTCCACAGAGGAGAGCCATGTATGAGAGCTGCTGATTCGTGACGGATTTCTCTTCTAGCAGTAGAATATTTTCTCATCGTTTGATATAAAAGTGGAATCCCCTCCTATGGGCTTCCTGTAGAGGAGACCGGTGAGGATGTGAAGGAATGAGGCCAGACGGGGCTGCAGGTTATCCTGCGGTGTCACCGGCGGATTGGAGACTAGACACGAGCGCACGTTCCCCCTGGCTGCGTATTCCGACACGCGAGCGGCCCACCTGCGACCCGCTGAATCACGTTGCTCTGGCGAGCCGCTCGCCTCCCGCTACAGTCTCCTTCCATCTCTCTTCTATTCTCCCCAGCCACCTGTGAGTCAGGCAGAGGTCGCACGACGGGGCGCCGCGTTCTGTGCTAATTGTCCAATTAATACAGAGCGATGCTACAGCACTGGACAAATCTCTCCTAATGACTCCATCTGGATAATGTGTGGCTGAACGCTGCATCTTATGTCATTCCCTATAGGTGTGTGTTGTCACCACCAACCAATTACCTCCCAGGGTTTGTGTCTGATTCCAGCAACAAACCCCCCCCCGCGCGCAGGCCCGTCGCCCCTTCCCGAAACTGATCAGCTTCAAAGCGGGAGTCATATACATAATTGTATTCTACCTTATTCCTATTGGACAGGGATGCAAGAAGTCCATCACCTAGGCAACGGTTTACATGTTATTGTTTACACTAACTTATGGGATCCTGTGTGCAGGGGGCGTAACCAGAGGGGTGTGGCCCCTGCGATCGCTAGGGGGGCTACAACTACTAGCCTTCCCTTCCTCCAATACAGGGAGCTATACTTCAGATCAGGTGTTTTTGGGGCTACACTTTTCATGGGTGTGAAGATGATGATGGCCAGATGTTTTATGACCTTTGTGAGATGGGCCAACAGGCCGTGAAGGGCACCAAGGGGAGGCGAGGGAAGGGGTGTGAACATGAGGTGGTGGGGGGGGCATCAAAATTCTGCTGGGGGCCCCATTTGTTTTGGTTAAGCCACTGCCTGTGTGCATACAAATCCACAGATATGTCTTGAAACTGTCTTATCCAGCCACATGAAATCCTGAGGCAGGTTTCACACTGTAAACTGGTGGTAGTGATGCGGTGTGTCTCACCCACCGCACCACCAAAAACAGGCCTTCAGGGAACACCGCGTTTGTACACGGGGTCCCTGTCTGGCCACCAGCCACGCAGGAACTGACGCACGCTTGTGGTCATTTCCTGCTTCGGGTACGCAAAGCATATTGTAAAAATACGCTTCCGCACATATGTGCCATGACATCACGATGTGAACTCTTCTAAAAAATCCTGTGTCGCCATAGACTAACATGACTTCTGGGCCGACACAGGTCCTCGCTGATCCCGCATGGTAACGTAGTTCTGCACTCGCGTTAGATTAGGCGTTTCCAGCTCAGGGTTACATAAGGTTTGCGGTAGCAGTGCGTCAGGTTGACGCACCGTGCCAGTGTGAAAGGGCCCTGAGGTTCAAATCAACCACTGAGAAGCTGAGTCACAGCTGAACTTGCTGGCTCCCATGTGACCATGCCTCGTCCTGCCTTCTGATGACTCATGCTGTCTAGGTGGAAAGAAGACAGTGCGTTAATCATCAGCAGGTAGGGCTGTGAAGTGATCACATGGGAGGATGTAACAGGCTTTAGTTACTTCCAGGATTTGGGTTTTTTTTTTTTGACTGGATGAGATGAAAGAAAAGCTTTTAAGGATAATCACAACATTTTATATTTAGTACAGTTCCTCTTTAAATTTGCTCCTTTAACTTTTTGAAGGACAGGAAGGAAAACCCAGAAACAAAGATTAAGAAACTGGCACTATGCTTTATATGATGTCGGTATTGATTTTGTGTCAGGCGCTTGAAGGAGAACTCCGACCTCTTGTAGTGCAGCACAGATGTTGCACTCTGGAGAATGTCAGTAGCGACGCTTAGTGGTGAAACATGAACATAGGGAGATCGGAGTTTTATTTTTCCACAGGTATTTGTTGTAGAGTTTCTTCCAGGCATTTAGGATTCCTCCTGCAGCCTAACATGTTAGTGGGGTAAAGCCCAGCTCCAGAAACCTTTATTACTGTTTTTGATAGTAAGAAAAGGGATTCGAAAATCTTCTAGATTTTAAATGCTGTTTAGTCTTCATTTTGGGAAACTTGTCCTTTCTGTCTTTGGCTAATCTTGAACAATTCTTACCTTTTCTACCTAGATTTCTCCCAGCATAAAATATACTGTAAATTACTTTTTTCTTATGTTGCTGTCACCTACAGTAGGTAATGAACATCTGACAGGTTTTGGACTAGTCCATCTAATCATGGGGGATTCTCAGGTATTTATTGATGGTGAGGACTGCTAAGATAGTGTGTAGCCAAGAAAGCAGGCAGATCAGCATATTTATGTCGATCCTTTCCATTGAGAATAAAGGTAATATTGAGAATCCCCCATGACAAGATGGACTAGTCCAAACTCTCTTATATACTACTGTAAGTGACAACAACATAAGAAAAAAGTAATTTATAATGCATTTTACACTGGGTAAAATGTAAATTCAACATGTGTTTTACACAATGTGTTTTACAATGTCTGTGATAGTGGTCTTTTCAACTGGCTTCCTCCCAGAGAAGGGTAGTAACGCTCTCATCTTCTCTCTCTCACCCATAATACTCTAGTCTTGGATAAGATAAGTACCCTTCACTGGCTGAGTGGTAAGTACCCCTGTAGTCCTGCCCCCGGGGGTAGTATACTGCTTGTAGCATACCTCCCCTTCTAGAAAATATACAAGGCATAGCTGAGCCTAAAGCAAGCCTAAACTAAGCTCCTCTCTGCCATAGTCTATATACCTAGATGCAATTGTGTAACTAGTGCACAGTGCCGCCTCCCCGTGGCCAGATTTCTGGAGAGGCTGCACAGGCACTAGCCTAGGGCAACTGGACATGGAAGTGAGGTTGTTGCTTATGGAAGAGGTGGCTTCAAATGAAGAACAACACATAAAAAGGGAGGGGCTGTATATGCTTGTCATACAGGGGTGGATACTGAAGGAGGCTGCTGTACATGTTAGACGTGGAAGAGGGGGCTGCACAAGCAATAGGAGGATGTGCTGTACATGGATGTTACACATGGAAGAGGGGGCTGCACAAGCAATAGGAGGATGTGCTGTACATGGATGTTACACATGGAAGAGGGGGCTGCACATGGAATGGGAGGGGCTGCTGTACATGGATGATGTACATGAAAGAGGGGGCTGCACATGGAATGGGAGGGGCTGCAGTACATGGATGATACACATGGAAGAGGGGGCTGTACATTGAATGGGAGGGGACTGCTGCACATGAATGATCCACATGGAAGAGGGGGCTGCACATGGAATGCGATGGGGTTGCTGTACATGGATGTTATACATGGAAGAGGGGGCTGCACATGGAATGGGAGGGGCTGCTGTACATGGATGATACACATGGTAGAGGGGGCTGCACATGGAATGGGAGGGGCTGCTGTACATGGATGTTACACATGGAAGAGGGGGATGCACATGGAATGGGAGGGGCTGCTGTACATGGATGTTACACATGGAAGAGGGGGATGCACATGGAATGGGAGGGGCTGCTGTACATGGATGTTACACATGGCAGAGGGGGCTGCACATGGAATGGGGGGGGGCTGCTGTACATGGATGTTACACATGGAAGAGGGGGCTGCACATGGAATGGGGGGGGGGGGCTGCTGTACATGGATGTTATACATGGAAGAGGGGGCTGCACATGGAATGAGAGGGGCTGCTGTACATGGATGTCACACATGGAAGAGGGGGCTGCACATGGAATGGGAAGGGCTGCTGTACATGGATGTTATACATGGAAGAAGGGGCTGCATATGAATGTTAGACATGGGAGAGGGGGCTGCACATGGAATAGGAGGGGGGTGCTGCACATGAATGTTATAAATGGGAGAGGGGGCTGCACATGGAATGGGAGGGGGTTGCTGTACATGGATGATACCCATGGAAGAGGAGGCTGCACATGGAATGGGAGGGGCTGCTGTACATGGATGATACACATGGAAGAGGGGGCTGCACATGGAATGGGAGGGGGCTGTACATGGATGATACACATGGAAGAGGCGGCTGCACATGGAATGGGAGGGGCTGCTGTACATGGATGATACCCATGGAAGAGGAGGCTGCACATGGAATGGGAGGGGCTGCTGTACATGGATGATACACATGGAAGAGGGGGCTGCACATGGAATGGGAGGGGCTGCTGTACATGGATGATACACATGGAAGAGGGGGCTGCACATGGAATAGGAGGGGCTGCTGTACATGGATGATACACATGGAAGAGGGGGCTGCTGTACATGGATGTTAGACAAGGGAGAGGGGGCTGCACATGGAATGGGAGGGGCTGCTGTACATGGATGATACACATGGAAGAGGGGGCTGCACATGGAATGGGAGGGGCTGCTGTACGTGGATGTCACACATGGAAGAGGGGGCTGCACATGGAATGAGAAGGGCTGCAGTACATGGAATAGGAGAGGGGTGCTGCACATGAATGTTAGACATGGAAGAGGGGGCTGCTCATGGAATGGAAGAGGGGGCTGCACATGGAATGGGAGGGGCTGCTGTACATGGATGATACACATGGAAGAGGGGGCTGTACATGGATGATACTCATGGAAGAGGTGGCTGCACATGGAATGGGAGGGGCTGCTGTACATGGATGATACACATGGAAGAGGGGGCTGCACATGGAATGGGAGGGGGCTGCAGTACATGGATGTTACACATGGAAGAGGGGGCTGCACATGGAATGGGAGGGGCTGCTGTACATGAATGTTATACATGGGAGAGGGGGCTGCACAAGGAATAGGAAGGGGTGCTGCACATGAATGTCATACATGGAAAAGGGGGCCGGACAGGGAGAAGGGGGAGGGAGAAGCCGAAGAAGGATGGTGTAGGAACGGATAGAGTATAAATACAGCCTTCTATAGCTGCACAGTTTCTGTAAAATGCATTGAGAGGAAAACACCCGACCTCCTCGTTACCAATAAGCCGGCAATGAAGATTAATATCAGCAGTTGATTACCGTATGCAAACTAATAGCAGCATTATGCTATTATCGCTCACGCCCCCAGCCGCTGTAAAGGTCAGTCATTAATAATAGTTATACAGAGCCGGCGCTATATCTGGCAACATTCTAGCGTATGCCATGGGGGGAGGGGGGGCTCAAAAGGAGGGACACAGCAGAAACCTGGTCACAAGAGCTTACAATCAAAGAATGCAGTCGTAGTCTCTGGAAGACCATTTTAATTAAAGTGGGATTACACTCAAATTTAATGCTTTTGATCAAAGATGAAAGTGTACCCGAGGCGATGTGACGTGATGAGATAAATGTGTGTATGTACAGTGCAAAACCTTAATAACCTGAAAGTTAATTTTCAGGCATGCAAGTGACAGCTTTTATATTTGTTTCCTGCTATGTTTAATGGTTTGGAGAAAAAAATGTAATTTTGAGTATAATCCCATTTTAACGGCAATATGGAAGGAGCCAGCGCTGACTTTAGATCCAGGTACCGGCCGCACGCAACTCAAGATGCAACTCTAGCGTGGAAGTCCGGCCTGACAGCCGCGACAATCTGATTTTCTTAAAGTGAATAATTATATCGGCCCCTGAGCAGTCTTTTAGTTGAAATCTCTTCCATATATTCTGCTGAGTTTTATTTTGACGGCATTCATTGCAGATCCCCTCCCTGCTTTGGTTCTGTAGATCTTTGCCATGCCTGTCCTTTGAATGATTGCTGCGTGGGATGATTTAGGTTTGCTACAGTCAAGATCAGTTTTAACTGTTCTAACAAGTGCTGCACTCTGCCATCTACTAGACATGCTGCATAACACAGTGTGCTTCACCAGGAGAATTCGATCTACACCTTGGTCAGTCCCTGTAAACTCCCAGTAATGATCTCCGACCGGTTTAGACACTGGCATCCTCAGAACCCCTTAACAAGCGCTGCAGTCTGCCATACTCTAGACACGCTGCATCACACAGTGTGCTTCACCAGGAGAAGGTATTTCTACACCTTGTCAGTACCTGTAAACGCCCAGTAATGATCTCCGACCGGTTTCGCTCACTGGCATCCTCAGAACCCCTGAACAAGCGCTGCTCTCCGCCATCTTCTAGACATACTGCATCACATAGTGTGCTTCACCAGGAGAAGGCAATCTATGCCTTGGTCAGTCCCTCTTAACTCCCAGTAACAATCTCTGACCGGTTTTGCTCACTGGCATCCTAAGAACCCCTGAAGGATAGTCTATACTACTTCTGTGTCTGAAACTAGTCGGGTTGGAGTCAAGCTTCACATAATGCTTTTACTAAAGCATTCACAAAAGTTTCACTGTCTCAAATAAACATTTTCATTAGTTAAAAAGTCACAGAGTAATATTTTAAAGAAGTACCCCAATTTTACAGTTTACAATGACCTTTTGCATAGAACATTAAAACGTAAAACCTACACATGACAGCTTTTCCTGCAAAATAAATCACTCAAATTCTGACAACGCCTTTATACAGTGGCTTGCGAATGTATTCGGCCCCCTTGAAGTTTTCCACATTTTGTCATATTACTGCCACAAACATGAATCAATTTGATTGTAATTCCACGTGAAAGACCAATACAAAGTGGTGTACACGTGAGAAGTGGATCGAAAATCATACATGATTCCAAACATTTTTTACAAATAACTGCAAAGTGGGGTATGCGTAATTATTCAGCCCCCTGAGTCAATACTTTGTAGATCCACCTTTTGCTGCAATTACAGCTGCCAGTCTTTTAGGGTATGTCTTTACCAGCTTTGCACATCTAGAGACTGAAATCCTTGCCCATTCTTCTTTGCAAAACAGCTCCAGCTCAGTCAGATTAGATGGACAACGTTTGTGAACAGCAGTTTTCAGATCTTGTCACAGATTCTCGATTGGATTTAAATCTGGACTTTGACTGGGCCATTCTAACACATGAATATGTTTTGTTTTAAACTATTCCATTGTTGCCCTGGCTTTATGTTTAGGGTCGTTGTCCTGCTGGAAGGTGAACCTCCGCCCCAGTCTCAAGTCTTTTGCAGTCTTCAAGAGGTTTTCTTCCAAGATTGCCCTGTATTTGGCTCCATCCATCTTCCCATCAACTCTGACCAGCTTCCCTGTCCCTGCTGAAGAGATGCACCCCCCGAGCATGATGCTGCCACCACCATATTTGACAGTGGGGATGGTGTGCTCAGAGTGATGTGCAGTGGTAGTTTTCCGCCACACATAGCGTTTTGCATTTTGGCCAAAGAGTTCCATTTTGGTCTCATCTGACCAGAGCACCTTCTTCCACATGTTTGCTGTGTCCCCCACATGGCTTGTGGCAAATTGCAAATGGGACTTCTTATACTTTTGTGTTAACAATGGCTTTCTTCTTGCCACTCTTCCATAAAGGCCAACTTTGTGCAGTGCACGACTAATTGTTGTCCTATGGACAGAGTCTCCCACCTGAGCTGTACATCTCTGCAGCTCATCCAGAGTCACCATGGACCTCTTGACTGCATTTCTGATCAGCTCTCTCTTTGTTCGGCCTATGAGTTTAGGTGGACGGCCTTGTCTTGGTAGGTTTACAGTTGTGCCATACACCTTCCATTTCTGAATGATCGCTTGAACAGTGCTCCGTGGGATGTTCAAGGCT